>NC_089805.1:22052627-22055127 GCF_029633855.1 Hoplias malabaricus | reverse complement strand
TTTTTTATCGATGATATATGTATTCATGCTAATATCATTGTTGAAAACGTTGAAGAAATTTAGCATAGGCGCCGCTGGGAGTCGAACCCAGGATCTCCTGTTTACTAGACAGGCACTTTAACCAACTAAGCCACGGCGCCTTCCTTAAAGCTGCTTGGATGCTCACATGTGGAGGGAGTCAAATCCGCCATCTTTGTAAGTACCTTAAATCTACTTCTACTTTATTAATCCTTTTCATCACGAAATCAATCATTGACAGGCCTTGCTGTTCCAAATGTTGAGATTTTGCAACCAATGGACGGCTTTAAACCTAATCTTCAAAATTAAAATCAACAGATTTGGACCACATCTTAGAAAGTGGTAAAGAAAATCGCTGCAAATACCTCACTACATTGCATTCAGGAACACACCATTTCTGCAACAGCAGCGACCCACCTTCACAAGACGGGCTCGTCCGGGATTTGAACCCGGGACCTCTCGCACCCGAAGCGAGAATCATACCCCTAGACCAACGAGCCTGTAAGAGGTTGCTGACAAGATTAAATGTAAACAGAATAAAGCTTTCTCTTGCTTCGAATCATTGTGGTTTGTGGTTTGTGGTTTGTGACTCATCTGTCTGAGTCAGATCTCAAGCCAGATTGGTCAAGTAGAAGCTGCCTATTCCTTCAGAAGAAATCCTTGTATTTCTTCACTAACATCATTGACTCCATCAGAGTGGAAAAGTCATAGGACTATCAAGACCCAATAACACTGCAAGTCTTTCAAAGTTTTCTGTTTTGTAATTGGGTTCTAATCCCCATGAATCCTGCCAACCTGGTGGGTCCATTTCATCTCAAAGCCACCGGCTTTGAATGGGTTCAGTTCAATCTCTAGCTCGTCTTCTTCTTTTCCGCTTGTCCATTTCAGGGTCGCTGTCAATCTCTAGCTATCCAATGAATTTTACTTTACACCACAGAGCCCACTAGCATTGTATTATTAGCAGTCAAATTTAAACATTGTATCAGTATCAGTGTTATTAGAGTTGAACGCGCTCATGTCTTGGAAGGGAAGAAAGGGCGGATTCTGCTGGGACTCGAAACAACGGCCGTCGATCGGATCGCCTTCATGCCTATGCCTTTAAGGCCTACGCGACGCAGAGACTGCAGGTTGGCGGTCACTTTTTTTTATCGATGATATATGTATTCATGCTAATATCATTGTTGAAAACGTTGAAGAAATTTAGCATAGGCACCGCTGGGAGTCGAACCCAGGATCTCCTGTTTACTAGACAGGCACTTTAACCAACTAAGCCACGGCGCCTTCCTTAAAGCAGCTTGGATGCTCACATGTGGAGGGAGTCAAATCTGCCATCTTTGTAAGTACCTTAAATCTACTTCTACTTTATTAATCCTTTTCATCACGAAATCAATCATTGACAGGCCTTGCTGTTCCAAATGTTGAGATTTTGCAACCAATGGACGGCTTTAAACCTAATCTTCAAAATTAAAATCAACAGATTTGGACCACATCTTAGAAAGTGGTAAAGAAAATCGCTGCAAACACCTCACTACATTGCATTCAGGAACACACCATTTCTGCAAGAGCAGCGACCCACCTTCACAAGACGGGCTCGTCCGGGATTTGAACCCGGGACCTCTCGCACCCGAAGCGAGAATCATACCCCTAGACCAACGAGCCTGCAAGAGGTTGCTGACAAGATTAAATGTAAACAGAATAAAGCTTTCTCTTGCTTCGAATCATTGTGGTTTGTGGTTTGTGGTTTGTGACTCATCTGTCTGAGTCAGATCTCAAGCCAGATTGGTCAAGTAGAAGCTGCCTATTCCTTCAGAAGAAATCCTTGTATTTCTTCACTAACATCATTGACTCCATCAGAGTGGAAAAGTCATAGGACTATCAAGACCCAATAACACTGCAAGTCTTTCAAAGTTTTCTGTTTTGTAATTGGGTTCTAATCCCCATGAATCCTGCCAACCTGGTGGGTCCATTTCATCTCAAAGCCACCGGCTTTGAATGGGTTCAGTTCAATCTCTAGCTCGTCTTCTTCTTTTCTGCTTGTCCATTTCAGGGTCGCTGTCAATCTCTAGCTATCCAATGAATTTTACTTTACACCACAGAGCCCACTAGCATTGTATTATTAGCAGTCAAATTTAAACATTGTATCAGTATCAGTGTTATTAGAGTTTAACGCGCTCATGTCTTGGAAGGGAAGAAAGGGCGGATTCTGCTGGGACTCGAAACAACGGCCGTCGATCGGATCGCCTTAATGCCTATGCCTTTAAGGCCTACGCGACGCAGAGACTGCAGGTTGGCGGTCACTTTTTTTTATCGATGATATATGTATTCATGCTAATATCATTGTTGAAAACGTTGAAGAAATTTAGCATAGGCACCGCTGGGAGTCGAACCCAGGATCTCCTGTTTACTAGACAGGCACTTTAACCAACTAAGCCACGGCGCCTTCCTTAAAGCTGCTTGGATGCTCACATGTGGAGGGAGTCAA
>NC_089805.1:22005127-22007627 GCF_029633855.1 Hoplias malabaricus | reverse complement strand
GGTCAAGTAGAAGCTGCCTATTCCTTCAGAAGAAATCCTTGTATTTCTTCACTAACATCATTGACTCCATCAGAGTGGAAAAGTCATAGGACTATCAAGACCCAATAACACTGCAAGTCTTTCAAAGTTTTCTGTTTTGTAATTGGGTTCTAATCCCCATGAATCCTGCCAACCTGGTGGGTCCATTTCATCTCAAAGCCACCGGCTTTGAATGGGTTCAGTTCAATCTCTAGCTCGTCTTCTTCTTTTCCGCTTGTCCATTTCAGGGTCACTGTCAATCTCTAGCTATCCAATGAATTTTACTTTACACCACAGAGCCCACTAGCATTGTATTATTAGCAGTCAAATTTAAACATTGTATCAGTATCAGTGTTATTAGAGTTGAACGCGCTCATGTCTTGGAAGGGAAGAAAGGGCGGATTCTGCTGGGACTCGAAACAACGGCCGTCGATCGGATCGCCTTCATGCCTGTGCCTTTAAGGCCTACGCGACGCAGAGACTGCAGGTTGGCGGTCACTTTTTTTTTATCGATGATATATGTATTCATGCTAATATCATTGTTGAAAACGTTGAAGAAATTTAGCATAGGCGCCGCTGGGAGTCCAAGCCAGGATCTCCTGTTTACTAGACAGGCACTTTAACCAACTAAGCCACGGCGCCTTCCTTAAAGCTGCTTGGATGCTCACATGTGGAGGGAGTCAAATCTGCCATCTTTGTAAGTACCTTAAATCTACTTCTACTTTATTAATCCTTTTCATCACGAAATCAATCATTGACAGGCCTTGCTGTTCCAAATGTTGAGATTTTGCAACCAATGGACGGCTTTAAACCTAATCTTCAAAATTAAAATCAACAGATTTGGACCACATCTTAGAAAATCGCTGCAAACACCTCACTACATTGCATTCAGGAACAAGGAACACACCATTTCTGCAACAGCAGCGACCCACCTTCACAAGACGGGCTCGTCCGGGATTTGAACGCGGGACCTCTCGCACCCGAAGCGAGAATCATACCCCTAGACCAACTAGCCTGTAAGAGGCTGCTGACAACACGTCACAAACCACAATGATTCGAAGCAAGAGAAAGCTTTATTCTGTTTACATTTAATCTTGTCTGAGTCAGATCTCAAGCCAGATTGGTCAAGTAGAAGCTGCCTATTCCTTCAGAAGAAATCCTTGTATTTCTTCACTAACATCATTGACTCCATCAGAGTGGAAAAGTCATAGGACTATCAAGACCCAATAACACTGCAAGTCTTTCAAAGTTTTCTGTTTTGTAATTGGGTTCTAATCCCCATGAATCCTGCCAACCTGGTGGGTCCATTTCATCTCAAAGCCACCGGCTTTGAATGGGTTCAGTTCAATCTCTAGCTCGTCTTCTTCTTTTCCGCTTGTCCATTTCAGGGTCGCTGTCAATCTCTAGCTATCCAATGAATTTTACTTTACACCACAGAGCCCACTAGCATTGTATTATTAGCAGTCAAATTTAAACATTGTATCAGTATCAGTGTTATTAGAGTTGAACGCGCTCATGTCTTGGAAGGGAAGAAAGGGCGGATTCTGCTGGGACTCGAAACAACGGCCGTCGATCGGATCGCCTTCATGCCTATGCGACGCAGAGACTGCAGGTTGGCGGTCACTTTTTTTTTATCGATGATATATGTATTCATGCTAATATCATTGTTGAAAACGTTGAAGAAATTTAGCATAGGCGCCGCTGGGAGTCGAACCCAGGATCTCCTGTTTACTAGACAGGCACTTTAACCAACTAAGCCACGGCGCCTTCCTTAAAGCTGCTTGGATGCTCACATGTGGAGGGAGTCAAATCTGCCATCTTTGTAAGTACCTTAAATCTACTTCTACTTTATTAATCCTTTTCATCACGAAATCAATCATTGACAGGCCTTGCTGTTCCAAATGTTGAGATTTTGCAACCAATGGACGGCTTTAAACCTAATCTTCAAAATTAAAATCAACAGATTTGGACCACATCTTAGAAAGTGGTAAAGAAAATCGCTGCAAACACCTCACTACATTGCATTCAGGAACACACCATTTCTGCAACAGCAGCGACCCACCTTCACAAGACGGGCTCGTCCGAGATTTGAACCCGGGACCTCTCGCACCCGAAGCGAGAATCATACCCCTAGACCAACGAGCCTGTAAGAGGCTGCTGATAACACGTCACAAACCACAATGATTCGAAGCAAGAGAAAGCTTTATTCTGTTTACATTTAATCTTGTCTGAGTCAGATCTCAAGCCAGATTGGTCAAGTAGAAGCTGCCTATTCCTTCAGAAGAAATCCTTGTATTTCTTCACTAACATCATTGACTCCATCAGAGTGGAAAAGTCATAGGACTATCAAGACCCAATAACACTGCAAGTCTTTCAAAGTTTTCTGTTTTGTAATTGGGTTCTAATCCCCATGAATCCTGCCAACCTGGTGGGTCCATTTCATCTCAAAGCCACCGGCTTTGAATGGGTTCAGTTCAATCTC